>NW_028255599.1:0-29209 GCF_964263255.1 Lissotriton vulgaris | reverse complement strand
TTTTGCTCGAACATTAAATGCCTCCAAATGGTATTTAATTAACTTCCCGAGCCCCTGGAAGCATGAAAATCACTTTAAACATGCTAATTTTAGCTCTAACACTGATGATCCACCTACAAATGTGAACTGACGTTCAAAAATAAAACATTTGAAAACGGACCATTTTCCACATTTCTGAAGCATGACGTAATGGGGGGGTGTTATCTCTTTTGTCGAAAATCAGCCGTTTTTGCTCGAACATTAAATGCCTCCAAATGGTATTTAATTAACTTCCCTAGCCCCTGGAAGCATGAAAATCACTTTAAACATGCTAATTTTAGCTCTAACACTGATGATCCACCTACAAATGTGAACTGACGTTCAAAAATAAAACATTTGAAAACGGACCATTTTCCACATTTCTGAAGCATGACGTAATGGGGGGGTGTTATCTCTTTTGTCGAAAATCAGCCGTTTTTGCTCGAACATTAAATGCCTCCAAATGGTATTTAATTAACTTCCCGGGGTGAAGAAACCCTTTTTGAGAACTCAGAGTGAGTAAATTGGCCATTTTCATGCACTTTTAACCATTCCATAAATCTTGTGTTTTGGGCCCCTGGAAGCATGAAAATCACTTTAAACATGCTAATTTTAGCTCTAACACTGATGATCCACCTACAAATGTGAACTGACGTTCAAAAATAAAACATTTGAAAACGGACCATTTTCCACATTTCTGAAGCATGACGTAATGGGGGGGTGTTATCTCTTTTGTCGAAAATCAGCCGTTTTTGCTCGAACATTAAATGCCTCCAAATGGTATTTAATTAACTTCCCGAGCCCCTGGAAGCATGAAAATCACTTTAAACATGCTAATTTTAGCTCTAACACTGATGATCCACCTACAAATGTGAACTGACGTTCAAAAATAAAACATTTGAAAACGGACCATTTTCCACATTTCTGAAGCATGACGTAATGGGGGGGTGTTATCTCTTTTGTCGAAAATCAGCCGTTTTTGCTCGAACATTAAATGCCTCCAAATGGTATTTAATTAACTTCCCGAGCCCCTGGAAGCATGAAAATCACTTTAAACACGCTAATTTTAGCTCTAACACTGATGATCCACCTACAAATGTGAACTGACGTTCAAAAATAAAACATTTGAAAACGGACCATTTTCCACATTTCTGAAGCATGACGTAATGGGGGGGTGTTATCTCTTTTGCCGAAAATCAGCCGTTTTTGCTCGAACATTAAATGCCTCCAAATGGTATTTAATTAACTTCCCGGGGTGAAGAAACCCTTTTTGAGAACTCAGAGTGAGTAAATTGGCCATTTTCATGCACTTTTAACCATTCCATAAATCTTGTGTTTTGGGCCCCTGGAAGCATGAAAATCACTTTAAACATGCTAATTTTAGCTCTAACACTGATGATCCACCTACAAATGTGAACTGACGTTCAAAAATAAAACATTTGAAAACGGACCATTTTCCACATTTCTGAAGCATGACGTAATGGGGGGGTGTTATCTCTTTTGTCGAAAATCAGCCGTTTTTGCTCGAACATTAAATGCCTCCAAATGGTATTTAATTAACTTCCCGAGCCCCTGGAAGCATGAAAATCACTTTAAACATGCTAATTTTAGCTCTAACACTGATGATCCACCTACAAATGTGAACTGACGTTCAAAAATAAAACATTTGAAAACGGACCATTTTCCACATTTCTGAAGCATGACGTAATGGGGGGGTGTTATCTCTTTTGTCGAAAATCAGCCGTTTTTGCTCGAACATTAAATGCCTCCAAATGGTATTTAATTAACTTCCCGAGCCCCTGGAAGCATGAAAATCACTTTAAACATGCTAATTTTAGCTCTAACACTGATGATCCACCTACAAATGTGAACTGACGTTCAAAAATAAAACATTTGAAAACGGACCATTTTCCACATTTCTGAAGCATGACGTAATGGGGGGGTGTTATCTCTTTTGTCGAAAATCAGCCGTTTTTGCTCGAACATTAAATGCCTCCAAATGGTATTTAATTAACTTCCCGAGCCCCTGGAAGCATGAAAATCACTTTAAACATGCTAATTTTAGCTCTAACACTGATGATCCACCTACAAATGTGAACTGACGTTCAAAAATAAAACATTTGAAAACGGACCATTTTCCACATTTCTGAAGCATGACGTAATGGGGGGGGTGTTATCTCTTTTGTCGAAAATCAGCCGTTTTTGCTCGAACATTAAATGCCTCCAAATGGTATTTAATTAACTTCCCGGGGTGAAGAAACCCTTTTTGAGAACTCAGAGTGAGTAAATTGGCCATTTTCATGCACTTTTAACCATTCCATAAATCTTGTGTTTTGGGCCCCTGGAAGCATGAAAATCACTTTAAACATGCTAATTTTAGCTCTAACACTGATGATCCACCTACAAATGTGAACTGACGTTCAAAAATAAAACATTTGAAAACGGACCATTTTCCACATTTCTGAAGCATGACGTAATGGGGGGGTGTTATCTCTTTTGTCGAAAATCAGCCGTTTTTGCTCGAACATTAAATGCCTCCAAATGGTATTTAATTAACTTCCCGAGCCCCTGGAAGCATGAAAATCACTTTAAACATGCTAATTTTAGCTCTAACACTGATGATCCACCTACAAATGTGAACTGACGTTCAAAAATAAAACATTTGAAAACGGACCATTTTCCACATTTCTGAAGCATGACGTAATGGGGGGGTGTTATCTCTTTTGTCGAAAATCAGCCATTTTGCTCGAACATTAAATGCCTCCAAATGGTATTTAATTAACTTCCCGAGCCCCTGGAAGCATGAAAATCACTTTAAACATGCTAATTTTAGCTCTAACACTGATGATCCACCTACAAATGTGAACTGACGTTCAAAAATAAAACATTTGAAAACGGACCATTTTCCACATTTCTGAAGCATGACGTAATGGGGGGGTGTTATCTCTTTTGTCGAAAATCAGCCGTTTTTGCTCGAACATTAAATGCCTCCAAATGGTATTTAATTAACTTCCCGAGCCCCTGGAGGCATGAAAATCACTTTAAACATGCTAATTTTAGCTCTAACACTGATGATCCACCTACAAATGTGAACTGACGTTCAAAAATAAAACATTTGAAAACGGACCATTTTCCACATTTCTGAAGCATGACGTAATGGGGGGGTGTTATCTCTTTTGTCGAAAATCAGCCGTTTTTGCTCGAACATTAAATGCCTCCAAATGGTATTTAATTAACTTCCCGAGCCCCTGGAAGCATGAAAATCACTTTAAACATGCTAATTTTAGCTCTAACACTGATGATCCACCTACAAATGTGAACTGACGTTCAAAAATAAAACATTTGAAAACGGACCATTTTCCACATTTCTGAAGCATGACGTAATGGGGGGTGTTATCTCTTTTGTCGAAAATCAGCCGTTTTTGCTCGAACATTAAATGCCTCCAAATGGTATTTAATTAACTTCCCGGGGTGAAGAAACCCTTTTTGAGAACTCAGAGTGAGTAAATTGGCCATTTTCATGCACTTTTAACCATTCCATAAATCTTGTGTTTTGGGCCCCTGGAAGCATGAAAATCACTTTAAACATGCTAATTTTAGCTCTAACACTGATGATCCACCTACAAATGTGAACTGACGTTCAAAAATAAAACATTTGAAAACGGACCATTTTCCACATTTCTGAAGCATGACGTAATGGGGGGGTGTTATCTCTTTTGTCGAAAATCAGCCGTTTTTGCTCGAACATTAAATGCCTCCAAATGGTATTTAATTAACTTCCCGGGGTGAAGAAACCCTTTTTGAGAACTCAGAGTGAGTAAATTGGCCATTTTCATGCACTTTTAACCATTCCATAAATCTTGTGTTTTGGGCCCCTGGAAGCATGAAAATCACTTTAAACATGCTAATTTTAGCTCTAACACTGATGATCCACCTACAAATGTGAACTGACGTTCAAAAATAAAACATTTGAAAACGGACCATTTTCCACATTTCTGAAGCATGACGTAATGGGGGGGTGTTATCTCTTTTGTCGAAAATCAGCCGTTTTTGCTCGAACATTAAATGCCTCCAAATGGTATTTAATTAACTTCCCGAGCCCCTGGAAGCATGAAAATCACTTTAAACATGCTAATTTTAGCTCTAACACTGATGATCCACCTACAAATGTGAACTGACGTTCAAAAATAAAACATTTGAAAATGGACCATTTTCCACATTTCTGAAGCATGACGTAATGGGGGGGTGTTATCTCTTTTGTCGAAAATCAGCCGTTTTTGCTCGAACATTAAATGCCTCCAAATGGTATTTAATTAACTTCCCGAGCCCCTGGAAGCATGAAAATCACTTTAAACATGCTAATTTTAGCTCTAACACTGATGATCCACCTACAAATGTGAACTGACGTTCAAAAATAAAACATTTGAAAATGGACCATTTTCCACATTTCTGAAGCATGACGTAATGGGGGGGTGTTATCTCTTTTGTCGAAAATCAGCCGTTTTTGCTCGAACATTAAATGCCTCCAAATGGTATTTAATTAACTTCCCGAGCCCCGGGAAGCATGAAAATCACTTTAAACATGCTAATTTTAGCTCTAACACTGATGATCCACCTACAAATGTGAACTGACGTTCAAAAATAAAACATTTGAAAACGGACCATTTTCCACATTTCTGAAGCATGACGTAATGGGGGGGTGTTATCTCTTTTGTCGAAAATCAGCCGTTTTTGCTCGAACATTAAATGCCTCCAAATGGTATTTAATTAACTTCCCGAGCCCCTGGAAGCATGAAAATCACTTTAAACATGCTAATTTTAGCTCTAACACTGATGATCCACCTACAAATGTGAACTGACGTTCAAAAATAAAACATTTGAAAACAGACCATTTTCCACATTTCTGAAGCATGACGTAATGGGGGGGTGTTATCTCTTTTGTCGAAAATCAGCCATTTTTGCTCGAACATTAAATGCCTCCAAATGGTATTTAATTAACTTCCCGAGCCCCTGGAAGCATGAAAATCACTTTAAACATGCTAATTTTAGCTCTAACACTGATGATCCACCTACAAATGTGAACTGACGTTCAAAAATAAAACATTTGAAAACGGACCATTTTCCACATTTCTGAAGCATGACGTAATGGGGGGGTGTTATCTCTTTTGTCGAAAATCAGCCGTTTTTGCTCGAACATTAAATGCCTCCAAATGGTATTTAATTAACTTCCCGGGGTGAAGAAACCCTTTTTGAGAACTCAGAGTGAGTAAATTGGCCATTTTCATGCACTTTTAACCATTCCATAAATCTTGTGTTTTGGGCCCCTGGAAGCATGAAAATCACTTTAAACATGCTAATTTTAGCTCTAACACTGATGATCTACCTACAAATGTGAACTGACGTTCAAAAATAAAACATTTGAAAACGGACCATTTTCCACATTTCTGAAGCATGACGTAATGGGGGGGTGTTATCTCTTTTGTCGAAAATCAGCCGTTTTTGCTCGAACATTAAATGCCTCCAAATGGTATTTAATTAACTTCCCGAGCCCCTGGAAGCATGAAAATCACTTTAAACATGCTAATTTTAGCTCTAACACTGATGATCCACCTACAAATGTGAACTGACGTTCAAAAATAAAACATTTGAAAATGGACCATTTTCCACATTTCTGAAGCATGACGTAATGGGGGGGTGTTATCTCTTTTGTCGAAAATCAGCCGTTTTTGCTCGAACATTAAATGCCTCCAAATGGTATTTAATTAACTTCCCGAGCCCCTGGAAGCATGAAAATCACTTTAAACATGCTAATTTTAGCTCTAACACTGATGATCCACCTACAAATGTGAACTGACGTTCAAAAATAAAACATTTGAAAACGGACCATTTTCCACATTTCTGAAGCATGGACGTAATGGGGGGGTGTTATCTCTTTTGTCGAAAATCAGCCGTTTTTGCTCGAACATTAAATGCCTCCAAATGGTATTTAATTAACTTCCCGAGCCCCTGGAAGCATGAAAATCACTTTAAACATGCTAATTTTAGCTCTAACACTGATGATCCACCTACAAATGTGAACTGACGTTCAACAATAAAACATTTGAAAACGGACCATTTTCCACATTTCTGAAGCATGACGTAATGGGGGGGGTGTTATCTCTTTTGTCGAAAATCAGCCGTTTTTGCTCGAACATTAAATGCCTCCAAATGGTATTTAATTAACTTCCCGGGGTGAAGAAACCCTTTTTGAGAACTCAGAGTGAGTAAATTGGCCATTTTTCATGCACTTTTAACCATTCCATAAATCTTGTGTTTTGGGCCCCTGGAAGCATGAAAATCACTTTAAACATGCTAATTTTAGCTCTAACACTGATGATCCACCTACAAATGTGAACTGACGTTCAAAATAAAACATTTGAAAACGGACCATTTTCCACATTTCTGAAGCATGACGTAATGGGGGGGTGTTATCTCTTTTGTCGAAAATCAGCCGTTTTTGCTCGAACATTAAATGCCTCCAAATGGTATTTAATTAACTTCCCGAGCCCCTGGAAGCATGAAAATCACTTTAAACATGCTAATTTTAGCTCTAACACTGATGATCCACCTACAAATGTGAACTGACGTTCAAAAATAAAACATTTGAAAACGGACCATTTTCCACATTTCTGAAGCATGACGTAATGGGGGGGTGTTATCTCTTTTGTCGAAAATCAGCCGTTTTTGCTCGAACATTAAATGCCTCCAAATGGTAATTAATTAACTTCCCGAGCCCCTGGAAGCATGAAAATCACTTTAAACATGCTAATTTTAGCTCTAACACTGATGATCCACCTACAAATGTGAACTGACGTTCAAAAATAAAACATTTGAAAACGGACCATTTTCCACATTTCTGAAGCATGACGTAATGGGGGGTGTTATCTCTTTTGTCGAAAATCAGCCGTTTTTGCTCGAACATTAAATGCCTCCAATATGGTATTTAATTAACTTCCCGAGCCCCTGGAAGCATGAAAATCACTTTAAACATGCTAATTTTAGCTCTAACACTGATGATCCACCTACAAATGTGAACTGACGTTCAAAAATAAAACATTTGAAAACGGACCATTTTCCACATTTCTGAAGCATGACGTAATGGGGGGGTGTTATCTCTTTTGTCGAAAATCAGCCGTTTTTGCTCGAACATTAAATGCCTCCAAATGGTATTTAATTAACTTCCCGAGCCCCTGGAAGCATGAAAATCACTTTAAACATGCTAATTTTAGCTCTAACACTGATGATCCACCTACAAATGTGAACTGACGTTCAAAAATAAAACATTTGAAAACGGACCATTTTCCACATTTCTGAAGCATGACGTAATGGGGGGGTGTTATCTCTTTTGTCGAAAATCAGCCGTTTTTGCTCGAACATTAAATGCCTCCAAATGGTATTTAATTAACTTCCCTAGCCCCTGGAAGCATGAAAATCACTTTAAACATGCTAATTTTAGCTCTAACACTGATGATCCACCTACAAATGTGAACTGACGTTCAAAAATAAAACATTTGAAAACGGACCATTTTCCACATTTCTGAAGCATGACGTAATGGGGGGGTGTTATCTCTTTTGTCGAAAATCAGCCGTTTTTGCTCGAACATTAAATGCCTCCAAATGGTATTTAATTAACTTCCCGGGGTGAAGAAACCCTTTTTGAGAACTCAGAGTGAGTAAATTGGCCATTTTCATGCACTTTTAACCATTCCATAAATCTTGTGTTTTGGGCCCCTGGAAGCATGAAAATCACTTTAAACATGCTAATTTTAGCTCTAACACTGATGATCCACCTACAAATGTGAACTGACGTTCAAAAATAAAACATTTGAAAACGGACCATTTTCCACATTTCTGAAGCATGACGTAATGGGGGGGTGTTATCTCTTTTGTCGAAAATCAGCCGTTTTTGCTCGAACATTAAATGCCTCCAAATGGTATTTAATTAACTTCCCGAGCCCCTGGAAGCATGAAAATCACTTTAAACATGCTAATTTTAGCTCTAACACTGATGATCCACCTACAAATGTGACTGACGTTCAAAAATAAAACATTTGAAAACGGACCATTTTCCACATTTCTGAAGCATGACGTAATGGGGGGGTGTTATCTCTTTTGTCGAAAATCAGCCGTTTTTGCTCGAACATTAAATGCCTCCAAATGGTATTTAATTAACTTCCCGAGCCCCTGGAAGCATGAAAATCACTTTAAACACGCTAATTTTAGCTCTAACACTGATGATCCACCTACAAATGTGAACTGACGTTCAAAAATAAAACATTTGAAAACGGACCATTTTCCACATTTCTGAAGCATGACGTAATGGGGGGGTGTTATCTCTTTTGTCGAAAATCAGCCGTTTTTGCTCGAACATTAAATGCCTCCAAATGGTATTTAATTAACTTCCCGGGGTGAAGAAACCCTTTTTGAGAACTCAGAGTGAGTAAATTGGCCATTTTCATGCACTTTTAACCATTCCATAAATCTTGTGTTTTGGGCCCCTGGAAGCATGAAAATCACTTTAAACATGCTAATTTTAGCTCTAACACTGATGATCCACCTACAAATGTGAACTGACGTTCAAAAATAAAACATTTGAAAACGGACCATTTTCCACATTTCTGAAGCATGACGTAATGGGGGGGTGTTATCTCTTTTGTCGAAAATCAGCCGTTTTTGCTCGAACATTAAATGCCTCCAAATGGTATTTAATTAACTTCCCGAGCCCCTGGAAGCATGAAAATCACTTTAAACATGCTAATTTTAGCTCTAACACTGATGATCCACCTACAAATGTGAACTGACGTTCAAAAATAAAACATTTGAAAACGGACCATTTTCCACATTTCTGAAGCATGACGTAATGGGGGGGTGTTATCTCTTTTGTCGAAAATCAGCCGTTTTTGCTCGAACATTAAATGCCTCCAAATGGTATTTAATTAACTTCCCGAGCCCCTGGAAGCATGAAAATCACTTTAAACATGCTAATTTTAGCTCTAACACTGATGATCCACCTACAAATGTGAACTGACGTTCAAAAATAAAACATTTGAAAACGGACCATTTTCCACATTTCTGAAGCATGACGTAATGGGGGGGTGTTATCTCTTTTGTCGAAAATCAGCCGTTTTTGCTCGAACATTAAATGCCTCCAAATGGTATTTAATTAACTTCCCGAGCCCCTGGAAGCATGAAAATCACTTTAAACATGCTAATTTTAGCTCTAACACTGATGATCCACCTACAAATGTGAACTGACGTTCAAAAATAAAACATTTGAAAACGGACCATTTTCCACATTTCTGAAGCATGACGTAATGGGGGGGGTGTTATCTCTTTTGTCGAAAATCAGCCGTTTTTGCTCGAACATTAAATGCCTCCAAATGGTATTTAATTAACTTCCCGGGGTGAAGAAACCCTTTTTGAGAACTCAGAGTGAGTAAATTGGCCATTTTCATGCACTTTTAACCATTCCATAAATCTTGTGTTTTGGGCCCCTGGAAGTATGAAAATCACTTTAAACATGCTAATTTTAGCTCTAACACTGATGATCCACCTACAAATGTGAACTGACGTTCAAAAATAAAACATTTGAAAACGGACCATTTTCCACATTTCTGAAGCATGACGTAATGGGGGGGTGTTATCTCTTTTGTCGAAAATCAGCCGTTTTTGCTCGAACATTAAATGCCTCCAAATGGTATTTAATTAACTTCCCGAGCCCCTGGAAGCATGAAAATCACTTTAAACATGCTAATTTTAGCTCTAACACTGATGATCCACCTACAAATGTGAACTGACGTTCAAAAATAAAACATTTGAAAACGGACCATTTTCCACATTTCTGAAGCATGACGTAATGGGGGGGTGTTATCTCTTTTGTCGAAAATCAGCCGTTTTTGCTCGAACATTAAATGCCTCCAAATGGTATTTAATTAACTTCCCGAGCCCCTGGAAGCATGAAAATCACTTTAAACATGCTAATTTTAGCTCTAACACTGATGATCCACCTACAAATGTGAACTGACGTTCAAAAATAAAACATTTGAAAACGGACCATTTTCCACATTTCTGAAGCATGACGTAATGGGGGGGTGTTATCTCTTTTGTCGAAAATCAGCCGTTTTTGCTCGAACATTAAATGCCTCCAAATGGTATTTAATTAACTTCCCGAGCCCCTGGAAGCATGAAAATCACTTTAAACATGCTAATTTTAGCTCTAACACTGATGATCCACCTACAAATGTGAACTGACGTTCAAAAATAAAACATTTGAAAACGGACCATTTTCCACATTTCTGAAGCATGACGTAATGGGGGGGTGTTATCTCTTTTGTCGAAAATCAGCCGTTTTTGCTCGAACATTAAATGCCTCCAAATGGTATTTAATTAACTTCCCGAGCCCCTGGAAGCATGAAAATCACTTTAAACATGCTAATTTTAGCTCTAACACTGATGATCCACCTACAAATGTGAACTGACGTTCAAAAATAAAACATTTGAAAACGGACCATTTTCCACATTTCTGAAGCATGACGTAATGGGGGGTGTTATCTCTTTTGTCGAAAATCAGCCGTTTTTGCTCGAACATTAAATGCCTCCAAATGGTATTTAATTAACTTCCCGGGGTGAAGAAACCCTTTTTGAGAACTCAGAGTGAGTAAATTGGCCATTTTCATGCACTTTTAACCATTCCATAAATCTTGTGTTTTGGGCCCCTGGAAGCATGAAAATCACTTTAAACATGCTAATTTTAGCTCTAACACTGATGATCCACCTACAAATGTGAACTGACGTTCAAAAATAAAACATTTGAAAACGGACCATTTTCCACATTTCTGAAGCATGACGTAATGGGGGGGTGTTATCTCTTTTGTCGAAAATCAGCCGTTTTTGCTCGAACATTAAATGCCTCCAAATGGTATTTAATTAACTTCCCGGGGTGAAGAAACCCTTTTTGAGAACTCAGAGTGAGTAAATTGGCCATTTTCATGCACTTTTAACCATTCCATAAATCTTGTGTTTTGGGCCCCTGGAAGCATGAAAATCACTTTAAACATGCTAATTTTAGCTCTAACACTGATGATCCACCTACAAATGTGAACTGACGTTCAAAAATAAAACATTTGAAAACGGACCATTTTCCACATTTCTGAAGCATGACGTAATGGGGGGGTGTTATCTCTTTTGTCGAAAATCAGCCGTTTTTGCTCGAACATTAAATGCCTCCAAATGGTATTTAATTAACTTCCCGAGCCCCTGGAAGCATGAAAATCACTTTAAACATGCTAATTTTAGCTCTAACACTGATGATCCACCTACAAATGTGAACTGACGTTCAAAAATAAAACATTTGAAAATGGACCATTTTCCACATTTCTGAAGCATGACGTAATGGGGGGGTGTTATCTCTTTTGTCGAAAATCAGCCGTTTTTGCTCGAACATTAAATGCCTCCAAATGGTATTTAATTAACTTCCCGAGCCCCTGGAAGCATGAAAATCACTTTAAACATGCTAATTTTAGCTCTAACACTGATGATCCACCTACAAATGTGAACTGACGTTCAAAAATAAAACATTTGAAAACGGACCATTTTCCACATTTCTGAAGCATGACGTAATGGGGGGGTGTTATCTCTTTTGTCGAAAATCAGCCGTTTTTGCTCGAACATTAAATGCCTCCAAATGGTATTTAATTAACTTCCCGAGCCCCTGGAAGCATGAAAATCACTTTAAACATGCTAATTTTAGCTCTAACACTGATGATCCACCTACAAATGTGAACTGACGTTCAAAAATAAAACATTTGAAAACGGACCATTTTCCACATTTCTGAAGCATGACGTAATGGGGGGGTGTTATCTCTTTTGTCGAAAATCAGCCGTTTTTGCTCGAACATTAAATGCCTCCAAATGGTATTTAATTAACTTCCCGAGCCCCTGGAAGCATGAAAATCACTTTAAACATGCTAATTTTAGCTCTAACACTGATGATCCACCTACAAATGTGAACTGACGTTCAAAAATAAAACATTTGAAAACGGACCATTTTCCACATTTCTGAAGCATGACGTAATGGGGGGGTGTTATCTCTTTTGTCGAAAATCAGCCGTTTTTGCTCGAACATTAAATGCCTCCAAATGGTATTTAATTAACTTCCCGGGGTGAAGAAACCCTTTTTGAGAACTCAGAGTGAGTAAATTGGCCATTTTCATGCACTTTTAACCATTCCATAAATCTTGTGTTTTGGGCCCCTGGAAGCATGAAAATCACTTTAAACATGCTAATTTTAGCTCTAACACTGATGATCCACCTACAAATGTGAACTGACGTTCAAAAATAAAACATTTGAAAACGGGCCATTTTCCACATTTCTGAAGCATGACGTAATGGGGGGGTGTTATCTCTTTTGTCGAAAATCAGCCGTTTTTGCTCGAACATTAAATGCCTCCAAATGGTATTTAATTAACTTCCCGGGGTGAAGAAACCCTTTTTGAGAACTCAGAGTGAGTAAATTGGCCATTTTCATGCACTTTTAACCATTCCATAAATCTTGTGTTTTGGGCCCCTGGAAGCATGAAAATCACTTTAAACATGCTAATTTTAGCTCTAACACTGATGATCCACCTACAAATGTGAACTGACGTTCAAAAATAAAACATTTGAAAACGGACCATTTTCCACATTTCTGAAGCATGACGTAATGGGGGGGTGTTATCTCTTTTGTCGAAAATCAGCCGTTTTTGCTCGAACATTAAATGCCTCCAAATGGTATTTAATTAACTTCCCGAGCCCCTGGAAGCATGAAAATCACTTTAAACATGCTAATTTTAGCTCTAACACTGATGATCCACCTACAAATGTGAACTGACGTTCAAAAATAAAACATTTGAAAATGGACCATTTTCCACATTTCTGAAGCATGACGTAATGGGGGGGTGTTATCTCTTTTGTCGAAAATCAGCCGTTTTTGCTCGAACATTAAATGCCTCCAAATGGTATTTAATTAACTTCCCGAGCCCCTGGAAGCATGAAAATCACTTTAAACATGCTAATTTTAGCTCTAACACTGATGATCCACCTACAAATGTGAACTGACGTTCAAAAATAAAACATTTGAAAACGGACCATTTTCCACATTTCTGAAGCATGACGTAATGGGGGGGTGTTATCTCTTTTGTCGAAAATCAGCCGTTTTTGCTCGAACATTAAATGCCTCCAAATGGTATTTAATTAACTTCCCGAGCCCCTGGAAGCATGAAAATCACTTTAAACATGCTAATTTTAGCTCTAACACTGATGATCCACCTACAAATGTGAACTGACGTTCAAAAATAAAACATTTGAAAACAGACCATTTTCCACATTTCTGAAGCATGACGTAATGGGGGGGTGTTATCTCTTTTGTCGAAAATCAGCCATTTTTGCTCGAACATTAAATGCCTCCAAATGGTATTTAATTAACTTCCCGAGCCCCTGGAAGCATGAAAATCACTTTAAACATGCTAATTTTAGCTCTAACACTGATGATCCACCTACAAATGTGAACTGACGTTCAAAAATAAAACATTTGAAAACGGACCATTTTCCACATTTCTGAAGCATGACGTAATGGGGGGGTGTTATCTCTTTTGTCGAAAATCAGCCGTTTTTGCTCGAACATTAAATGCCTCCAAATGGTATTTAATTAACTTCCCGGGGTGAAGAAACCCTTTTTGAGAACTCAGAGTGAGTAAATTGGCCATTTTCATGCACTTTTAACCATTCCATAAATCTTGTGTTTTGGGCCCCTGGAAGCATGAAAATCACTTTAAACATGCTAATTTTAGCTCTAACACTGATGATCCACCTACAAATGTGAACTGACGTTCAAAAATAAAACATTTGAAAACGGACCATTTTCCACATTTCTGAAGCATGACGTAATGGGGGGGTGTTATCTCTTTTGTCGAAAATCAGCCGTTTTTGCTCGAACATTAAATGCCTCCAAATGGTATTTAATTAACTTCCCGGGGTGAAGAAACCCTTTTTGAGAACTCAGAGTGAGTAAATTGGCCATTTTCATGCACTTTTAACCATTCCATAAATCTTGTGTTTTGGGCCCCTGGAAGCATGAAAATCACTTTAAACATGCTAATTTTAGCTCTAACACTGATGATCCACCTACAAATGTGAACTGACGTTCAAAAATAAAACATTTGAAAACGGACCTTTTTCCACATTTCTGAAGCATGACGTAATGGGGGGGTGTTATCTCTTTTGTCGAAAATCAGCCGTTTTTGCTCGAACATTAAATGCCTCCAAATGGTATTTAATTAACTTCCCAAGCCCCTGAAAGCATGAAAATCACTTTAAACATGCTAATTTTAGCTCTAACACTGATGATCCACCTACAAATGTGAACTGACGTTCAAAAATAAAACATTTGAAAATGGACCATTTTCCACATTTCTGAAGCATGACGTAATGGGGGGGTGTTATCTCTTTTGTCGAAAATCAGCCGTTTTTGCTCGAACATTAAATGCCTCCAAATGGTATTTAATTAACTTCCCGAGCCCCTGGAAGCATGAAAATCACTTTAAACATGCTAATTTTAGCTCTAACACTGATGATCCACCTACAAATGTGAACTGACGTTCAAAAATAAAACATTTGAAAACGGACCATTTTCCACATTTCTGAAGCATGACGTAATGGGGGGGTGTTATCTCTTCTGTCGAAAATCAGCCGTTTTTGCTCGAACATTAAATGCCTCCAAATGGTATTTAATTAACTTCCCGAGCCCCTGGAAGCATGAAAATCACTTTAAACATGCTAATTTTAGCTCTAACACTGATGATCCACCTACAAATGTGAACTGACGTTCAAAAATAAAACATTTGAAAACGGACCATTTTCCACATTTCTGAAGCATGACGTAATGGGGGGGTGTTATCTCTTTTGTCGAAAATCAGCCGTTTTTGCTCGAACATTAAATGCCTCCAAATGGTATTTAATTAACTTCCCGGGGTGAAGAAACCCTTTTTGAGAACTCAGAGTGAGTAAATTGGCCATTTTCATGCACTTTTAACCATTCCATAAATCTTGTGTTTTGGGCCCCTGGAAGCATGAAAATCACTTTAAACATGCTAATTTTAGCTCTAACACTGATGATCCACCTACAAATGTGAACTGACGTTCAAAAATAAAACATTTGAAAACGGACCATTTTCCACATTTCTGAAGCATGACGTAATGGGGGGGTGTTATCTCTTTTGTCGAAAATCAGCCGTTTTTGCTCGAACATTAAATGCCTCCAAATGGTATTTAATTAACTTCCCGGGGTGAAGAAACCCTTTTTGAGAACTCAGAGTGAGTAAATTGGCCATTTTCATGCACTTTTAACCATTCCATAAATCTTGTGTTTTGGGCCCCTGGAAGCATGAAAATCACTTTAAACATGCTAATTTTAGCTCTAACACTGATGATCCACCTACAAATGTGAACTGACGTTCAAAAATAAAACATTTGAAAACGGACCATTTTCCACATTTCTGAAGCATGACGTAATGGGGGGGTGTTATCTCTTTTGTCGAAAATCAGCCGTTTTTGCTCGAACATTAAATGACTCCAAATGGTATTTAATTAACTTCCCGAGCCCCTGGAAGCATGAAAATCACTTTAAACATGCTAATTTTAGCTCTAACACTGATGATCCACCTACAAATGTGAACTGACGTTCAAAAATAAACATTTGAAAACGGACCATTTTCCACATTTCTGAAGCATGACGTAATGGGGGGGTGTTATCTCTTTTGTCGAAAATCAGCCGTTTTTGCTCGAACATTAAATGCCTCCAAATGGTATTTAATTAACTTCCCGAGCCCCTGGAAGCATGAAAATCACTTTAAACATGCTAATTTTAGCTCTAACACTGATGATCCACCTACAAATGTGAACTGACGTTCAAAAATAAAACATTTGAAAACTGACCATTTTCCACATTTCTGAAGCATGACGTAATGGGGGGGTGTTATCTCTTTTGTCGAAAATCAGCCGTTTTTGCTCGAACATTAAATGCCTCCAAATGGTATTTAATTAACTTCCCGAGCCCCTGGAAGCATGAAAATCACTTTAAACATGCTAATTTTAGCTCTAACACTGATGATCCACCTACAAATGTGAACTGACGTTCAAAAATAAAACATTTGAAAACGGACCATTTTCCACATTTCTGAAGCATGACGTAATGGGGGGGTGTTATCTCTTTTGTCGAAAATCAGCCGTTTTTGCTCGAACATTAAATGCCTCCAAATGGTATTTAATTAACTTCCCGAGCCCCTGGAAGCATGAAAATCACTTTAAACATGCTAATTTTAGCTCTAACACTGATGATCCACCTACAAATGTGAACTGACGTTCAAAAATAAAACATTTGAAAACGGACCATTTTCCACATTTCTGAAGCATGACGTAATGGGGGGGTGTTATCTCTTTTGTCGAAAATCAGCCGTTTTTGCTCGAACATTAAATGCCTCCAAATGGTATTTAATTAACTTCCCGAGCCCCTGGAAGCATGAAAATCACTTTAAACATGCTAATTTTAGCTCTAACACTGATGATCCACCTACAAATGTGAACTGACGTTCAAAAATAAAACATTTGAAAACGGACCATTTTCCACATTTCTGAAGCATGACGTAATGGGGAGGTGTTATCTCTTTTGTCGAAAATCAGCCGTTTTTGCTCGAACATTAAATGCCTCCAAATGGTATTTAATTAACGTCCCGGGGTGAAGAAACCCTTTTTGAGAACTCAGAGTGAGTAAATTGGCCATTTTCATGCACTTTTAACCATTCCATAAATCTTGTGTTTTGGGCCCCTGGAAGCATGAAAATCACTTTAAACATGCTAATTTTAGCTCTAACACTGATGATCCACCTACAAATGTGAACTGACGTTCAAAAATAAAACATTTGAAAACGGACCATTTTCCACATTTCTGAAGCATGACGTAATGGGGGGGTGTTATCTCTTTTGTCGAAAATCAGCCGTTTTTGCTCGAACATTAAATGCCTCCAAATGGTATTTAATTAACTTCCCGGGGTGAAGAAACCCTTTTTGAGAACTCAGAGTGAGTAAATTGGCCATTTTCATGCACTTTTAACCATTCCATAAATCTTGTGTTTTGGGCCCCTGGAAGCATGAAAATCACTTTAAACATGCTAATTTTAGCTCTAACACTGATGATCCACCTACAAATGTGAACTGACGTTCAAAAATAAAACATTTGAAAACGGACCATTTTCCACATTTCTGAAGCATGACGTAATGGGGGGGTGTTATCTCTTTTGTCGAAAATCAGCCGTTTTTGCTCGAACATTAAATGCCTCCAAATGGTATTTAATTAACTTCCCGAGCCCCTGGAAGCATGAAAATCACTTTAAACATGCTAATTTTAGCTCTAACACTGATGATCCACCTACAAATGTGAACTGACGTTCAAAAATAAAACATTTGAAAATGGACCATTTTCCACATTTCTGAAGCATGACGTAATGGGGGGGTGTTATCTCTTTTGTCGAAAATCAGCCGTTTTTGCTCGAACATTAAATGCCTCCAAATGGTATTTAATTAACTTCCCGAGCCCCTGGAAGCATGAAAATCACTTTAAACATGCTAATTTTAGCTCTAACACTGATGATCCACCTACAAATGTGAACTGACGTTCAAAAATAAAACATTTGAAAACGGACCATTTTCCACATTTCTGAAGCATGACGTAATGGGGGGGTGTTATCTCTTTTGTCGAAAATCAGCCGTTTTTGCTCGAACATTAAATGCCTCCAAATGGTATTTAATTAACTTCCCGAGCCCCTGGAAGCATGAAAATCACTTTAAACATGCTAATTTTAGCTCTAACACTGATGATCCACCTACAAATGTGAACTGACGTTCAAAAATAAAACATTTGAAAACGGACCATTTTCCACATTTCTGAAGCATGACGTAATGGGGGGGTGTTATCTCTTTTGTCGAAAATCAGCCGTTTTTGCTCGAACATTAAATGCCTCCAAATGGTATTTAATTAACTTCCCGAGCCCCTGGAAGCATGAAAATCACTTTAAACATGCTAATTTTAGCTCTAACACTGATGATCCACCTACAAATGTGAACTGACGTTCAAAAATAAAACATTTGAAAACGGACCATTTTCCACATTTCTGAAGCATGACGTAATGGGGGGGTGTTATCTCTTTTGTCGAAAATCAGCCGTTTTTGCTCGAACATTAAATGCCTCCAAATGGTATTTAATTAACTTCCCGGGGTGAAGAAACCCTTTTTGAGAACTCAGAGTGAGTAAATTGGCCATTTTCATGCACTTTTAACCATTCCATAAATCTTGTGTTTTGGGCCCCTGGAAGCATGAAAATCACTTCAAACATGCTAATTTTAGCTCTAACACTGATGATCCACCTACAAATGTGAACTGACGTTCAAAAATAAAACATTTGAAAACGGACCATTTTCCACATTTCTGAAGCATGACGTAATGGGGGGGTGTTATCTCTTTTGTCGAAAATCAGCCGTTTTTGCTCGAACATTAAATGCCTCCAAATGGTATTTAATTAACTTCCCGGGGTGAAGAAACCCTTTTTGAGAACTCAGAGTGAGTAAATTGGCCATTTTCATGCACTTTTAACCATTCCATAAATCTTGTGTTTTGGGCCCCTGGAAGCATGAAAATCACTTTAAACATGCTAATTTTAGCTCTAACACTGATGATCCACCTACAAATGTGAACTGACGTTCAAAAATAAAACATTTGAAAACGGACCATTTTCCACATTTCTGAAGCATGACGTAATGGGGGGGTGTTATCTCTTTTGTCGAAAATCAGCCGTTTTTGCTCGAATATTAAATGCCTCCAAATGGTATTTAATTAACTTCCCGAGCCCCTGGAAGCATGAAAATCACTTTAAACATGCTAATTTTAGCTCTAACACTGATGATCCACCTACAAATGTGAACTGACGTTCAAAAATAAAACATTTGAAAACGGACCATTTTCCACATTTCTGAAGCATGACGTAATGGGGGGGTGTTATCTCTTTTGTCGAAAATCAGCCGTTTTTGCTCGAACATTAAATGCCTCCAAATGGTATTTAATTAACTTCCCGAGCCCCTGGAAGCATGAAAATCACTTTAAACATGCTAATTTTAGCTCTAACACTGATGATCCACCTACAAATGTGAACTGACGTTCAAAAATAAAACATTTGAAAACGGACCATTTTCCACATTTCTGAAGCATGACGTAATGGGGGGGTGTTATCTCTTTTGTCGAAAATCAGCCGTTTTTGCTCGAACATTAAATGCCTCCAAATGGTATTTAATTAACTTCCCGAGCCCCTGGAAGCATGAAAATCACTTTAAACATGCTAATTTTAGCTCTAACACTGATGATCCACCTACAAATGTGAACTGACGTTCAAAAATAAAACATTTGAAAACGGACCATTTTCCACATTTCTGAAGCATGACGTAATGGGGGGTGTTATCTCTTTTGTCGAAAATCAGCCGTTTTTGCTCGAACATTAAATGCCTCCAAATGGTATTTAATTAACTTCCCGGGGTGAAGAAACCCTTTTTGAGAACTCAGAGTGAGTAAATTGGCCATTTTCATGCACTTTTAACCATTCCATAAATCTTGTGTTTTGGGCCCCTGGAAGCATGAAAATCACTTTAAACATGCTAATTTTAGCTCTAACACTGATGATCCACCTACAAATGTGAACTGACGTTCAAAAATAAAACATTTGAAAACGGACCATTTTCCACATTTCTGAAGCATGACGTAATGGGGGGGTGTTATCTCTTTTGTCGAAAATCAGCCGTTTTTGCTCGAACATTAAATGCCTCCAAATGGTATTTAATTAACTTCCCGGGGTGAAGAAACCCTTTTTGAGAACTCAGAGTGAGTAAATTGGCCATTTTCATGCACTTTTAACCATTCCATAAATCTTGTGTTTTGGGCCCCTGGAAGCATGAAAATCACTTTAAACATGCTAATTTTAGCTCTAACACTGATGATCCACCTACAAATGTGAACTGACGTTCAAAAATAAAACATTTGAAAACGGACCATTTTCCACATTTCTGAAGCATGACGTAATGGGGGGGTGTTATCTCTTTTGTCGAAAATCAGCCGTTTTTGCTCGAACATTAAATGCCTCCAAATGGTATTTAATTAACTTCCCGAGCCCCTGGAAGCATGAAAATCACTTTAAACATGCTAATTTTAGCTCTAACACTGATGATCCACCTACAAATGTGAACTGACGTTCAAAAATAAAACATTTGAAAACGGACCATTTTCCACATTTCTGAAGCATGACGTAATGGGGGGGTGTTATCTCTTTTGTCGAAAATCAGCCGTTTTTGCTCGAACATTAAATGCCTCCAAATGGTATTTAATTAACTTCCCGAGCCCCTGGAAGCATGAAAATCACTTTAAACATGCTAATTTTAGCTCTAACACTGATGATCCACCTACAAATGTGAACTGACGTTCAAAAATAAAACATTTGAAAACGGACCATTTTCCACATTTCTGAAGCATGACGTAATGGGGGGGTGTTATCTCTTTTGTCGAAAATCAGCCGTTTTTGCTCGAACATTAAATGCCTCCAAATGGTATTTAATTAACTTCCCGAGCCCCTGGAAGCATGAAAATCACTTTAAACATGCTAATTTTAGCTCTAACACTGATGATCCACCTACAAATGTGAACTGACGTTCAAAAATAAAACATTTGAAAACGGACCATTTTCCACATTTCTGAAGCATGACGTAATGGGGGGGTGTTATCTCTTTTGTCGAAAATCAGCCGTTTTTGCTCGAACATTAAATGCCTCCAAATGGTATTTAATTAACTTCCCGAGCCCCTGGAAGCATGAAAATCACTTTAAACATGCTAATTTTAGCTCTAACACTGATGATCCACCTACAAATGTGAACTGACGTTCAAAAATAAAACATTTGAAAACGGACCATTTTCCACATTTCTGAAGCATGACGTAATGGGGGGGTGTTATCTCTTTTGTCGAAAATCAGCCGTTTTTGCTCGAACATTAAATGCCTCCAAATGGTATTTAATTAACTTCCCGAGCCCCTGGAAGCATGAAAATCACTTTAAACATGCTAATTTTAGCTCTAACACTGATGATCCACCTACAAATGTGAACTGACGTTCAAAAATAAAACATTTGAAAACGGACCATTTTCCACATTTCTGAAGCATGACGTAATGGGGGGGTGTTATCTCTTTTGTCGAAAATCAGCCGTTTTTGCTCGAACATTAAATGCCTCCAAATGGTATTTAATTAACTTCCCGAGCCCCTGGAAGCATGAAAATCACTTTAAACATGCTAATTTTAGCTCTAACACTGATGATCCACCTACAAATGTGAACTGACGTTCAAAAATAAAACATTTGAAAACGGACCATTTTCCACATTTCTGAAGCATGACGTAATGGGGGGGTGTTATCTCTTTTGTCGAAAATCAGCCGTTTTTGCTCGAACATTAAATGCCTCCAAATGGTATTTAATTAACTTCCCGAGCCCCTGGAAGCATGAAAATCACTTTAAACATGCTAATTTTAGCTCTAACACTGATGATCCACCTACAAATGTGAACTGACGTTCAAAAATAAAACATTTGAAAATGGACCATTTTCCACATTTCTGAAGCATGACGTAATGGGGGGGTGTTATCTCTTTTGTCGAAAATCAGCCGTTTTTGCTCGAACATTAAATGCCTCCAAATGGTATTTAATTAACTTCCCGAGCCCCTGGAAGCATGAAAATCACTTTAAACATGCTAATTTTAGCTCTAACACTGATGATCCACCTACAAATGTGAACTGACGTTCAAAAATAAAACATTTGAAAACGGACCATTTTCCACATTTCTGAAGCATGACGTAATGGGGGGGTGTTATCTCTTTTGTCGAAAATCAGCCGTTTTTGCTCGAACATTAAATGCCTCCAAATGGTATTTAATTAACTTCCCGAGCCCCTGGAAGCATGAAAATCACTTTAAACATGCTAATTTTAGCTCTAACACTGATGATCCACCTACAAATGTGAACTGACGTTCAAAAATAAAACATTTGAAAACGGACCATTTTCCACATTTCTGAAGCATGACGTAATGGGGGGTGTTATCTCTTTTGTCGAAAATCAGCCGTTTTTGCTCGAACATTAAATGCCTCCAAATGGTATTTAATTAACTTCCCGGGGTGAAGAAACCCTTTTTGAGAACTCAGAGTGAGTAAATTGGCCATTTTCATGCACTTTTAACCATTCCATAAATCTTGTGTTTTGGGCCCCTGGAAGCATGAAAATCACTTTAAACATGCTAATTTTAGCTCTAACACTGATGATCCACCTACAAATGTGAACTGACGTTCAAAAATAAAACATTTGAAAACGGACCATTTTCCACATTTCTGAAGCATGACGTAATGGGGGGGTGTTATCTCTTTTGTCGAAAATCAGCCGTTTTTGCTCGAACATTAAATGCCTCCAAATGGTATTTAATTAACTTCCCGAGCCCCTGGAAGCATGAAAATCACTTTAAACATGCTAATTTTAGCTCTAACACTGATGATCCACCTACAAATGTGAACTGACGTTCAAAAATAAAACATTTGAAAACGGACCATTTTCCACATTTCTGAAGCATGACGTAATGGGGGGGTGTTATCTCTTTTGTCGAAAATCATCCGTTTTTGCTCGAACATTAAATGCCTCCAAATGGTATTTAATTAACTTCCCGAGCCCCTGGAAGCATGAAAATCACTTTAAACATGCTAATTTTAGCTCTAACACTGATGATCCACCTACAAATGTGAACTGACGTTCAAAAATAAAACATTTGAAAACGGACCATTTTCCACATTTCTGAAGCATGACGTAATGGGGGGGTGTTATCTCTTTTGTCGAAAATCAGCCGTTTTTGCTCGAACATTAAATGCCTCCAAATGGTATTTAATTAACTTCCCGAGCCCCTGGAAGCATGAAAATCACTTTAAACATGCTAATTTTAGCTCTAACACTGATGATCCACCTACAAATGTGAACTGACGTTCAAAAATAAAACATTTGAAAACGGACCATTTTCCACATTTCTGAAGCATGACGTAATGGGGGGGTGTTATCTCTTTTGTCGAAAATCAGCCGTTTTTGCTCGAACATTAAATGCCTCCAAATGGTATTTAATTAACTTCCCGAGCCCCTGGAAGCATGAAAATCACTTTAAACATTCTTATTTTAGCTCTAACACTGATGATCCACCTACAAATGTGAACTGACGTTCAAAAATAAAACATTTGAAAACGGACCATTTTCCACATTTCTGAAGCATGACGTAATGGGGGGGTGTTATCTCTTTTGTCGAAAATCAGCCGTTTTTGCTCGAACATTAAATGCCTCCAAATGGTATTTAATTAACTTCCCGACCCCCTGGAAGCATGAAAATCACTTTAAACATGCTAATTTTAGCTCTAACACTGATGATCCACCTACAAATGTGAACTGACGTTCAAAAATAAAACATTTGAAAACGGACCATTTTCCACATTTCTGAAGCATGACGTAATGGGGGGGTGTTATCTCTTTTGTCGAAAATCAGCCGTTTTTGCTCGAACATTAAATGCCTCCAAATGGTATTTAATTAACTTCCCGGGGTGAAGAAACCCTTTTTGAGAACTCAGAGTGAGTAAATTGGCCATTTTCATGCACTTTTAACCATTCCATAAATCTTGTGTTTTGGGCCCCTGGAAGCATGAAAATCACTTTAAACATGCTAATTTTAGCTCTAACACTGATGATCCACCTACAAATGTGAACTGACGTTCAAAAATAAAACATTTGAAAACGGACCATTTTCCACATTTCTGAAGCATGACGTAATGGGGGGGTGTTATCTCTTTTGTCGAAAATCAGCCGTTTTTGCTCGAACATTAAATGCCTCCAAATGGTATTTAATTAACTTCCCGGGGTGAAGAAACCCTTTTTGAGAACTCAGAGTGAGTAAATTGGCCATTTTCATGCACTTTTAACCATTCCATAAATCTTGTGTTTTGGGCCCCTGGAAGCATGAAAATCACTTTAAACATGCTAATTTTAGCTCTAACACTGATGATCCACCTACAAATGTGAACTGACGTTCAAAAATAAAACATTTGAAAACGGACCATTTTCCACATTTCTGAAGCATGACGTAATGGGGGGGTGTTATCTCTTTTGTCGAAAATCAGCCGTTTTTGCTCGAACATTAAATGCCTCCAAATGGTATTTAATTAACTTCCCGAGCCCCTGGAAGCATGAAAATCACTTTAAACATGCTAATTTTAGCTCTAACACTGATGATCCACCTACAAATGTGAACTGACGTTCAAAAATAAAACATTTGAAAACTGACCATTTTCCACATTTCTGAAGCATGACATAATGGGGGGGTGTTATCTCTTTTGTCGAAAATCAGCCGTTTTTGCTCGAACATTAAATGCCTCCAAATGGTATTTAATTAACTTCCCGGGGTGAAGAAACCCTTTTTGAGAACTCAGAGTGAGTAAATTGGCCATTTTCATGCACTTTTAACCATTCCATAAATCTTGTTTTTTGGGCCCCTGGAAGCATGAAAATCACTTTAAACATGCTAATTTTAGCTCTAACACTGATGATCCACCTACAAATGTGAACTGACGTTCAAAAATAAAACATTTGAAAACGGACCATTTTCCACATTTCTGAAGCATGACGTAATGGGGGGGGGTGTTATCTCTTTTGTCGAAAATCAGCCGTTTTTGCTCGAACATTAAATGCCTCCAAATGGTATTTAATTAACTTCCCGAGCCCCTGGAAGCATGAAAATCACTTTAAACATGCTAATTTTAGCTCTAACACTGATGATCCACCTACAAATGTGAACTGACGTTCAAAAATAAAACATTTGAAAACGGACCATTTTCCACATTTCTGAAGCATGACGTAATGGGGGGGTGTTATCTCTTTTGTCGAAAATCAGCCGTTTTTGCTCGAACATTAAATGCCTCCAAATGGTATTTAATTAACTTCCCGAGCCCCTGGAAGCATGAAAATCACTTTAAACATGCTAATTTTAGCTCTAACACTGATGATCCACCTACAAATGTGAACTGACGTTCAAAAATAAAACATTTGAAAACGGACCATTTTCCACATTTCTGAAGCATGACGTAATGGGGGGGTGTTATCTCTTTTGTCGAAAATCAGCCGTTTTTGCTCGAACATTACATGCCTCCAAATGGTATTTAATTAACTTCCCGAGCCCCTGGAAGCATGAAAATCCCTTTAAACATGCTAATTTTAGCTCTAACACTGATGATCCACCTACAAATGTGAACTGACGTTCAAAAATAAAACATTTGAAAACGGACCATTTTCCACATTTCTGAAGCATGACGTAATGGGGGGGTGTTATCTCTTTTGTCGAAAATCAGCCGTTTTTGCTCGAACATTAAATGCCTCCAAATGGTATTTAATTAACTTCCCGGGGTGAAGAAACCCTTTTTGAGAACTCAGAGTGAGTAAATTGGCCATTTTCATGCACTTTTAACCATTCCATAAATCTTGTGTTTTGGGCCCCTGGAAGCATGAAAATCACTTTAAACATGCTAATTTTAGCTCTAACACTGATGATCCACCTACAAATGTGAACTGACGTTCAAAAATAAAACATTTGAAAACGGACCATTTTCCACATTTCTGAAGCATGACGTAATGGGGGGGTGTTATCTCTTTTGTCGAAAATCAGCCGTTTTTGCTCGAACATTAAATGCCTCCAAATGGTATTTAATTAACTCCCCGAGCCCCTGGAAGCATGAAAATCACTTTAAACATGCTAATTTTAGCTCTAACACTGATGATCCACCTACAAATGTGAACTGACGTTCAAAAATAAAACATTTGAAAACGGACCATTTTCCACATTTCTGAAGCATGACGTAATGGGGGGGTGTTATCTCTTTTGTCGAAAATCAGCCGTTTTTGCTCGAACATTAAATGCCTCCAAATGGTATTTAATTAACTTCCCGAGCCCCTGGAAGCATGAAAATCACTTTAAACATGCTAATTTTAGCTCTAACACTGATGATCCACCTACAAATGTGAACTGACGTTCAAAAATAAAACATTTGAAAACGGACCATTTTCCACATTTCTGAAGCATGACGTAATGGGGGGGTGTTATCTCTTTTGTCGAAAATCAGCCGTTTTTGCTCGAACATTAAATGCCTCCAAATGGTATTTAATTAACTTCCCGAGCCCCTGGAAGCATGAAAATCACTTTAAACATGCTAATTTTAGCTCTAACACTGATGATCCACCTACAAATGTGAACTGACGTTCAAAAATAAAACATTTGAAAACGGACCATTTTCCACATTTCTGAAGCATGACGTAATGGGGGGGTGTTATCTCTTTTGTCGAAAATCAGCCGTTTTTGCTCGAACATTAAATGCCTCCAAATGGTATTTAATTAACTTCCCGGGGTGAAGAAACCCTTTTTGAGAACTCAGAGTGAGTAAATTGGCCATTTTCATGCACTTTTAACCATTCCATAAATCTTGTGTTTTGGGCCCCTGGAAGCATGAAAATCACTTTAAACATGCTAATTTTAGCTCTAACACTGATGATCCACCTACAAATGTGAACTGACGTTCAAAAATAAAACATTTGAAAGCGGACCATTTTCCACATTTCTGAAGCATGACGTAATGGGGGGGTGTTATCTCTTTTGTCGAAAATCAGCCGTTTTTGCTCGAACATTAAATGCCTCCAAATGGTATTTAATTAACTTCCCGAGCCCCTGGAAGCATGAAAATCACTTTAAACATGCTAATTTTAGCTCTAACACTGATGATCCACCTACAAATGTGAACTGACGTTCAAAAATAAAACATTTGAAAACGGACCATTTTCCACATTTCTGAAGCATGACGTAATGGGGGGGTGTTATCTCTTTTGTCGAAAATCAGCCGTTTTTGCTCGAACATTAAATGCCTCCAAATTGTATTTAATTAACTTCCCGGGGTGAAGAAACCCTTTTTGAGAACTCAGAGTGAGTAAATTGGCCATTTTCATGCACTTTTAACCATTCCATAAATCTTGTGTTTTGGGCCCCTGGAAGCATGAAAATCACTTTAAACATGCTAATTTTAGCTCTAACACTGATGATCCACCTACAAATGTGAACTGACGTTCAAAAATAAAACATTTGAAAACGGACCATTTTCCACATTTCTGAAGCATGACGTAATGGGGGGGTGTTATCTCTTTTGTCGAAAATCAGCCGTTTTTGCTCGAACATTAAATGCCTCCAAATGGTATTTAATTAACTTCCCGAGCCCCTGGAAGCATGAAAATCACTTTAAACATGCTAATTTTAGCTCTAACACTGATGATCCACCTACAAATGTGAACTGACGTTCAAAAATAAAACATTTGAAAACGGACCATTTTCCACATTTCTGAAGCATGACGTAATGGGGGGGTGTTATCTCTTTTGTCGAAAATCAGCCGTTTTTGCTCGAACATTAAATGCCTCCAAATGGTATTTAATTAACTTCCCGAGCCCTGGAAGCATGAAAATCACTTTAAACATGCTAATTTAGCTCTAACACTGATGATCCACCTACAAATGTGAACTGACGTTCAAAAATAAAACATTTGAAAACGGACCATTTTCCACATTTCTGAAGCATGACGTAATGGGGGGGTGTTATCTCTTTTGTCGAAAATCAGCCGTTTTTGCTCGAACATTAAATGCCTCCAAATGGTATTTAATTAACTTCCCGAGCCCCTGGAAGCATGAAAATCACTTTAAACATGCTAATTTTAGCTCTAACACTGATGATCCACCTACAAATGTGAACTGACGTTCAAAAATAAAACATTTGAAACGGACCATTTTCCACATTTCTGAAGCATGACGTAATGGGGGGGTGTTATCTCTTTTGTCGAAAATCAGCCGTTTTTGCTCGAACATTAAATGCCTCCAAATGGTATTTAATTAACTTCCCGAGCCCCTGGAAGCATGAAAATCACTTTAAACATGCTAATTTTAGCTCTAACACTGATGATCCACCTACAAATGTGAACTGACGTTCAAAATAAAACATTTGAAAACGGACCATTTTCCACATTTCTGAAGCATGACGTAATGGGGGGGTGTTATCTCTTTTGTCGAAAATCAGCCGTTTTTGCTCGAACATTAAATGCCTCCAAATGGTATTTAATTAACTTCCCGAGCCCCTGGAAGCATGAAAATCACTTTTAAACATGCTAATTTTAGCTCTAACACTGATGATCCACCTACAAATGTGAACTGACGTTCAAAAATAAAACATTTGAAAACGGACCATTTTCCACATTTCTGAAGCATGACGTAATGGGGGGGTGTTATCTCTTTTGTCGAAAATCAGCCGTTTTTGCTCGAACATTAAATGCCTCCAAATGGTATTTAATTAACTTCCCGAGCCCCTGGAAGCATGAAAATCACTTTAAACATGCTAATTTTAGCTCTAACACTGATGATCCACCTACAAATGTGAACTGACGTTCAAAAATAAAACATTTGAAAACGGACCATTTTCCACATTTCTGAAGCATGACGTAATGGGGGGGTGTTATCTCTTTTGTCGAAAATCAGCCGTTTTTGCTCGAACATTAAATGCCTCCAAATGGTATTTAATTAACTTCCCGAGCCCCTGGAAGCATGAAAATCACTTTAAACATGCTAATTTTAGCTCTAACACTGATGATCCACCTACAAATGTGAACTGACGTTCAAAAATAAAACATTTGAAAATGGACCATTTTCCACATTTCTGAAGCATGACGTAATGGGGGGTTATCTCTTTTGTCGAAAATCAGCCGTTTTTGCTCGAACATTAAATGCCTCAAAATGGTATTTAATTAACTTCCCGAGCCCTGGAAGCATGAAAATCACTTTAAACATGCTATTTTTAGCTCTAACACTGATGATCCACCTACAAATGTGAACTGACGTTCAAAAAATAAAACATTTGAAAATGGACACATTTTCCACATTTCTGAAGCATGAC